>NC_030817.1:70708049-70725549 GCF_001704415.2 Capra hircus | reverse complement strand
GCATTTTTATTACCTAGTGTAATGTTTACCTTTGGAGCTTAGCTGTGGTAGAATAGGTAAAGAGCTTTGGAATATGCTTTATGCATATAATCTTCCCTCTTTGAAAGTAGAAGATAATACCTACTAAAATATCATTCAGTAGTACATGTTGGATTTTTATTTTTTTTATTTTTTGTCAGGGACTTCTCCTTTGATTTTTCTTTGAATCTGCAGTTATCAGTGACTGGTGGCCCAGTTACCTTGTGAAGGTTTCATTTGAATGAATTAAGTACTTCCCCTAAAAATTCAATATCATTTCAATAGATGTAGCCTCTAAAGTAACCTGCAGTGATGCTTCATGAGCAAATCACATGATGTCAGAATGGTATGGTTTCGATTTAATCAAGAAAGAGATTAAAGTGGATGTGTGTTATTTTCAACTTCGCCGCAGCACCGCCATTTGTCAAAGTCAACCTTCTGATTGCTTTGGACCTACTGCTATCCAGGTCTTGTCAAAATAGTAGTCAGCATAGTCGGAAGCAGGTAGACTGGCCTATATATAGCAGTTGCCCACACAGTAAAACAGAATTCATTGACTTGTGAATTATGAAGTTAATAGGGTGATCATAAATTTTGTAGCTGTTAATTTATCTTTATAACACTGGCACATCTTCGGTACATTCTTCTTTTTATTTTGTACCATTTTACATAGTTGAGTCAAATAGTACTGAATATAATTTTGATGTGTACTGTCTATCAGAATTCCTATAATTCCAATGCCAGGATTAAATGTCTTGCATGAATACACTGGAGAAGGACATGAGCATATTTAGAAACATATCAGGCAAAGGGTATTTCAAGAATGTGGCTTCTTGGAAAGAAGGCAAATGTAAATACTGTATGCTTGAATTACACTATGATTATATATAATCAAATAACTGTATTTCAAGGCTTTTTCTTTTATAATTGATTGGGTTAATGGCTGTTTTACTGTGAGTTGTTACAGAGTCGGATTTTTTTTTTTCCTTTAAGTAAAATCCTGACAGATATTTGATGTTATTTTTAATCATCATACTAGGCTATTGTCAAAGCCACCTTTTTAACTCCATACTTGCCAGTAGGCTCCCTGCCATTTGAAAAGCTGTAAAAATATTCTTCTGGACAGAAATGATTTAAAAAATCTTTTTATGATGAATGACCAACCATTATTAGAGGTTTATCATTTTAAAAAGTAACATGTTAAAATTATTGCCAGATGGTAGAATTCATTCAGTTTGCTGGTGACACTTGGTGGTCTTCCTTTATTTTCTTTGTCTTTCTCATCCCTCCTCCTTCCTTTCTTCTTTCTTCCTCCTCTCCCCCGCAAAGTAAAAAGCTTTAAGATACTGTGGCTTATATTCTGACACTTTCTTCCCCTTCACAGCAGCGACCTGGCTGGCCTTTGGCAATGAAATTCAATGCACATGGCTCCACAGTCAAATCATCAAATTTCCCTGTGTGTATATTAGAGTTTTGTAATGTGTTTCCATTATGAAACAATGCAGGGATAATTGTCTTTGGTAGCAATTAGCTAACAGGTTTGTTCAGTGCTATTGGCAGAGGCATCCATCATCCCCCTCCCTGACCACACTTTTTGTCTAGTGTGGACTATGGAGATCAATAGAATTCTATATAGGGGAAATCACCTCAGCTTTAATGAGCTGCAAGTCTCAGTCAGTCTTGGTTTGTATTTTTAATTTTTTCCTCTTAAAATTAGAAATTGGAGAAAAAAAAATCCTATTCCTTTGGGAGTGGAGAGTACTATGTATGTACTATTACTTCCACTAGATCAATGCTCAGTTTTAAATTTTTTTTTTCCTTTATAAAAATGTAGCATTAATAGTATGGCACATGTAAGTCGTGTGATTTCAGTAACATATGTTAAAAATATCTACTCTTAAGGAGTACTGATGGATTTTTTGTGGGATCATTTCTAGAGTATGATATGTATATTCTACTCAGCATCTCAGTAGTTAACAAGAGACCTGAGTGGCACTTTGATAACAAACAGTTTTGTACTGATTTTGCTGTTGCCCCTGGTTAAGTCCTGTGTTTACAATGCTTTAGGATACTTTGATGTTGTACTGTTACTTATCCTCCCAACAAAATCTAACATATTGATAGGATAGGTATCATGAACCTGAATTGCAGAAAGGGTATGTGACTTGGCCACAGTCCTATGGTTATTATTTCATAAAGCTGATACTTGAGCTCAGATTCCAAAGTCACGTTGTTCAATAATATTAAATTGAGTCATTTTTCTTCCTTCCAACTTAGTCTAGGGAAATCTACTCACATTGTGCCATTTCTTTTCCTCCTGAAATCCTGATGGACTCTCAAGTTGTGTTGTTCTGAGGGTGAACAGTAGTAAGCATTTCTGTGGCCTCCAAATAGCCCAGGTGAGGCAGAAGAGGCCAATTTATAGGTGAGGAAACTGAGGCTGTCCAGCATTTCTAAACAGAATAGGCAGCGAAGGGCATGGCGGTCTATGATGGTGCTGGTGCCCAAATCCAAGACTTCTTGCTCCTAACCAACAACTCTTTTTACTGCGTTACAGTGAATGAAGTAGCAGATAGAATAATGGTTGAGGAAATGCTGTCAGCACAGAGCCTCAGATTTTCCTGTCGCAGCACAGACCTGAGCAAAAGTAGGAGATGAAGCTCTCTTTACATCTTGGGGCATCATTTCAAGTGATTAAACCCTACCCTATTCAGCAGATTTTCTTCCTAGCATGGGATGTTATCAACAGCACTTTAATTAATGATGAGTAGCAGATAGACTACCTTTGGGGCTGTTTTTTCTTAAAAGTGAAAGCCCTTGTATTTTGAACCAATCCTATAAATATCAGAATACATTTTTTTCCCTATTTTGTATCATAGTTTTAATTGGACCAGGAGAGAGCATAACTGGAAAGTGATGACCAATTAAAGACTGTAAAGAGCCTGAGTTTTATTTCATGTTTTATCATCTTCTTCTGGGATCTCACTTTCCCATCTTAACTTGTTCAAGAAGGCTAGAATTTCTATCTCTTTGTTTGTACTTTTTCTTGTTGTTTACTCAGTTGTGTCCAACTCTTTGCTATCGCATGGCCTGCGGCACACCAGGCTTCCCTGTTCTTCACAATCTCCTGAAGTTTGCTTAAAATCACATCCATTGAGTCAGTGATGCTGTCCAACCATCTCATCCTCTGTCACCCCTTTCACCTCCTGCCCTCAGTCTTTCCCAGCATCAGGGTCTTTAGCAATGAGTTAGCTCTTTGCATCAGGTGGCCAAAGTATTAGAGCTTCAGCTTTAGAATCAGTCCTTCCAGTGAATATTCAGGATTGATTTACTTTAGAATTGATTGGTTTGATCTCCTTGCCGTCCAAGGGACTCTAAAGAGTCTTCTCCAGCACTACAGTTCAAAAGCATCAATTCTTCAATGCTCAGTCTTCTTTATGGTCCAACTGTCACATCCATACTGGAAGAACCATAGCTTTGACTATATGGACCTTTGTCGGGAAAATGATGTCTCTGCTTTTTAATATGCTGTCTAGGTTTGTTATAGCTTTTCTTTTAAGGAATTTCATGGCTACAGTCACTGTCCACAGTGATTTTGAAGCCCAAGAAAATAAAGTCTGTCACTGTTTCCATTGTTTCCCCATCTGTTTGCTGTGAAGTGATGGGACTAGATGCCAGGATCTTAGATTTTGAATGCTGAGTTTTAAGCCAGCTTTTCACTCTCCTTATTCACCTTCATCAAGAGACTCTTTAGTTCCTCTTCACTTTCTGCCACTAGGGTGGTGTCATCTGTGTATCTGAGGTTATTGATATTGCTCCCTGCAATCTTGATTCCAGCTTGGGCTTCATCCAGCCCAGCATTTTGCATGATGTAACTATTCAGTGCTCCCCAGTTTTAGTGGATGTCCTGCTCCCTGTTGAGTCTCAGGTATTAAATGTGTGCACGAGGAAATAAGTGGATGTCACACTAAGCATGGTGACTTTCTCCTGAGAGTCATACCATGGGTAGTTCTGTTTGTGGGGACTTTCCTGAGTGGAGTAAATAAGCAGATGGAAATATCCTTAAACAGTAGAAGATCATCTGAATGTTCACAGTTCTTCCAGGAAAATCTTCCACGTAAGAGCTGTTTTTAATAGGGAGGCTGGCATTATAATAAAATTATGAGCATATTGACTGTTCTTGAATCTGAATATAAGGCAAATTAGTTTTGAAGAACCTTTGGGAAAATATCTCTGTTCACATCAAAAACTGATGGTTTTGTTTACCTCCTGAAGATTTTATACAGCTTTTCTTAGCTTTCTTCCATATAGCAGTATATCCTCCCTATTTCCAGATAGCTCACCATTAATAGTAACATATCCTTTTAAAATAAACAATACAGTTGAATGAAATTTGTAGTGAGGATGAACATTTTGTAGAAATCCCAGTTCACTGTCTTGGTTTTCTTAAGGGAATATGCTCTTCTACCTAACATGCGTGTAATTACCTCTCCCTGGTAACTCAGACAATAATCAGCCTGCAATTCAGGAGACCAGGGTTTGATCCCTGGGTCGGGAAGATCCCCTGGAGTAGCAAATGGCACCCACCCCAGGATTCTTGCCTGGAGAATTACATGTTCAGAGGAACCTGGCGGGCTACAGTCCATGGGGCCGCAAAGAGTCAGACACTAACTGAGCAACTAACTTTCACTTTCATCCCTACCCCCAACCAAAATTATGTTTTTCCCAATGGAATTACTAATTTTTGTTCTTACTCTTTGAATGACCTTAACTTCAGTTAACGGAGAAGGCAGTGGCACCTCACTCCAGTGTTCTTGCCTGGAAAATCCCATGGACAGAGGAGCCTGGTAGGCTGCCGTCTATGGGGTCACATAGAGTCGGACACGACTGAAGTGACTTAGCAGCAGCAGCAGCAACTTCAGTTAAAAAACAGAAAAACGCTGATGAAGAGCTTTGAATAGTGTTCCAGGCAATCAATACATAGTATACTTGTCTTTAAAACTCTAATAGAAAAAGGGTAAGAAAAGCATTTAGTATTTGGGTCTAATTAGACTTTGAGTGGCCTCTTACTAACTGGAATATTAATTCCTTTGGAATTCATGTTCTTTATTTTTCTGCAGTTTGTCAAGAGTTATGTGAATGCTGACTATGTGCTGGGTACTACCTTAGTTGCTGTGGTAGGCAGAAAGAGACCTAAAACCCATAGCCTTTAGAATTCTCAGCTTAGTGGGTTGTATAAAGCATGCACTGCTGGAAGGAGTAAATGGAAAGATGTGTTCTGGTTTGTAGATTTAGAGAGGCTTTATGGACTTGGGGAGTATAGCTGCAGGGGAAGGTAATTGAAGACAGAAATGTGTGAACCAAGTATGAGATCTGCTTAAGAGTCTAGAGTCACTAGCTGAGAGCTTGTGTGTGCAATCACAGTGGGAATTAAACTTGGACAGATTCAGTTCAGGTCAGTTCAGTAGCTCAGTCATGTCTAACTCTTAGCGACTCCACGGACTGCAGTATGCCAGACACCCCGCCATGAACTGCAGCATGCCAGGCTTCCCTGCCCCACACACACCCCATGGACTGTGGCATGCCAGGTTCGGTTCAGTTCAGTTCAGTTCAGTTGCTCAGTCGTATCCCACTCTTTGTGACTCCATGAATCGCAGCACACCAGGTCTCCCTGTCCATCACCAACTCCCAGAGTCTACTCAAACTCATGTCCATAGAGTCAGTGATGCCATCCAGCCATCTCATCCTCTGTCGTCCCCTTCTCCTCCTGCCCCCAAACCCTCCCAGCATCAGGGTCTTTTCCAATGAGTCAACTCTTTGTGTGAGGTGGCCAAAGTATTGGAGTTTCAGCCTCAGCATCAGTCCTTCCAGTGAACACCCAGGACTGATCTCCTTTAGGATGGACTGGTAGGATCTCCTTGCAGTCCAAGGGATTCTCAAGAGTCTTCTCCAACACCACAGTTCAAAAGCATCAATTCTTCGATGCTCAGCTTTCTTCACAGTCCAACTCTCACATCCATACATGACCCCTGGAGAAACTATAGCCTGGACTAGATGGACCTTTGTTGGCAAAGTAATGTCTCTGCTTTTGAATATGCTATCTAGGTTGGTCATAACTTTCCTTCCAAGGAGTAAGTGTCTTTTAATTTCCTGGCTGCAGTCACCATCTGCAGTGATTTTGGAGCCCCCCAAAATAAAGTCTGACACTGTTTCCACTGTTTCCCCATCTATTTCCCATGAAGTGATGGGACCAGATGCCATGATCTTAGTTTTTTGAATGTTGAGCTTTAGGAACAGATAACAGAAGATACTGAATTCAAGACCTAGGAGTTTATATTTAATCATCCATTGATGATTCTAAATAGCAGAGTGCCAGAATCAGAGTTTTTGGTTTTTTTATGGCAGTGCTTTTCAACAAGACAGGTGAAAGATATCATTTGGACCTAGTGGTAACTAGAATTTCCAGGACTTTCCTGTAACTCCCCTTCTACTCTTCTACTCAAGAAAATATTGAAATACAATGAAGAAGTAATACTATTATATAAATATATAACTCAACTTTCATTTATTAAAAATACATTTACTTGATAGTAGTTATAAATTACTTGCAATACACTTTATAATTGATCATGACAGGAAGCTGTGTATTATGACAGCACTTAAGAGCCAAGGTTGAGGGACTTCTCTGGTGGTCCAGTGGTTGAGAATCTGTCTTTCAAATGCAGGGGAAGCGAGTTCGATCCCTGGTTGGGGAACTAAGAGCCCACGTGCTTTGGGGCAACCAAGCCAGTGTGCCACAATTGCTAAGCTCATGTGCCACAACTGGAGAAGCTCACACGCCACAACTGAGGACCCCATGCAGCCAAATAAATAAAGTAAATATTTTTAAGAAAAGAATAATGAACCAAGGTTGAAAATAATATGGCAACACTGTGAAGAATGGATTTAAGTGAGGAGGTGCTGGCTGTCGTGAGAGAGAACAATAAACTATCGAATTTGTCTTAGAAAATTTATACAGATCAGAACTAAGGTTTACCGTGTAAGTGAAAGAGGAAATAAAGTCTATAGCACAGGGCAATTTACTTGATACTGGTGATGAGGAAGTGAAAGGAACCTAGGATGAATCTGAAATTTCAAACTGGATTATCTCCTCTGCAGTAGAAATAAGAGTTACTTCAAATTGGGAAAGGAAGAAAATTGAATTCAGTTTTGGCTACTAACTGGGGTTCCGGAGCATATCTTACAGAATGCTTCTGCATAGTTGAAAGTTTAAGATTCCTTCTAAGGAGCTTGCTGTCGATTTTTAAGTCATCTGTAAATGGAATGTTCTTTCCAAGACATTTCAAATGGGAGGAGGCACTCCTCATTCTGTTTGTGAACCTCATTTAATTCTTAACTGTTCAAGTACATTATTTAATCCTTAAATTATTAATGATTGAATTTTTATTTGCATGGCACCTTAAATTTCTCTGCCCCCTTAATGGTGGTAAAGTGATTGTAAGGAGCTGATGCACATTCCAGGAGTAAGTACTCATTGAGAGGAAGTGAAGGCCCAGAGCTTCTCTAGCTCAGTGTAGAGGAGATTGTTTCCAGTGCTTTGCATATCTCCTGTTTATTGATTACATGTTTAGTTAAATGGCAGAGTGTATTTCCTTACACATGGCCTGTGGGTGGCTTTCATTCTTTTATATAATTTTAAAACATTTTTTAAAGTCTTAATTAAAAGACTTTCAAAGTTTCTACACCATATGATGTTTTCTGTTTCTTCAAAACTCTGGTGCCCTATACTATCTTTTGAAACTTGCTAGTCTAAATTCAATTCAGGTGAAATTCCAGGAGTAGTCATTGTAGCTTATTTTGGACCCTTAGCTTTTGTTGATCAAAATCATATCTATGGGTAGGCATGTTCTTAGATCTATTTATAGACTTGCCTTTTTACAACTGGCGGAATGAGAAAATGACTTATTTTCATTAGTTTGAAAAAGAAATATAGAAGCACATTCATTGCATGATAAATATTAATGATAATGACTATACTGAAAGCTTTTGTCATTCAAGAAGCTCAGAATTGGAAATTAGATTTCAGCTATGCTTTATATACAGTATAGTCAGCAGCATTTAATGAACTCTCTCTTCATTAAATCCATGATAGTGGGTGTAAGCAGTGGATGGTTACTTGAAATTAAGAAACGATCTACCTTAGCTATTAATGTTGATACCTTACTGAACTTCTTATAAATTGTTCTGGCTGTAGAAAACTTTGATTGATGTCCCTCCTCTTATTTTTCTCAACAGCTTGCGAGGAGAGTTTTAAGATAGAGAAAGCAAACTGATCAGTGAACAGGTTGTTGGGGATGGAGGGTTACTTTTGTGAGTGGGTCGCAGGGAAAGGGCCAACAATAGGACTGCAAGATTGAATCACAGCCTGAGAGATAAGAGTAATCAAGGATTGATGACAAGTTGTTGCTTAATCCCCACCCACCCCTACTGGAACTTTTGTCTCAAAAAAAACTGGTTTATGTATGTATGGATACTTCTATATAGTATATTTTCTGCTATCGTCCTGATTTCCTGTATTTTTTGTTTAAGGAAAATCATTTTAAAATTTTACAATACAGCAGAGTTGTCTTAGAATTTGAAAAAAACTTTTATTTGCATAGATTAATATGTAAGATAACTCTGTTCATCACTATTTCTTATATTTTAGCTTGATATGAGATATGTATTGACATTTTTGGTCATTCTAGAATATTTATTGCAGAGCTATGTTGATTTGTTTTTCTCCTTTAGAAACACAGCAATTTACTAGAAACACTTTTTGTTTATCTTAAGAGGAGTGGTTAATTTGGAAGTGAAAGTATATTGTATAGTTTTCCTTTTTAATAAAGAGCTATTTCTTCATTTATATTTCTTTCAGCTAGGTAAATTGACTCAGGGGAAGCATGGGGGAGAACAACAGAATTTTTGCCTGAGCCTGTCAAGACACCATGCCATTTTCTGATAGTTTTGTAATTATGAAGTGGAATGTGAAAATTATGGAGTGGAGAATCGCGATTTTTTTCCTTTCCCTCCCAAATGATGAAATATATTAGACTGAGAGATATCATGGCTTAAAATTTTGGGAGGGTTAACAGCTCAATTGAGCTGCCACAAAGCTAAGCCTCTTTGCGGTTGCTCCCTTCTGCCGTCTACTGGTCATTTTCTGACCTTATCCCTGCTAACACTTGCTCTTGTGCCCCACATAGGTACACATCTGTGGAAGACTCCAAGTTTATCAAGATGGTGTTCTTAGTTTTTCTGCTTTTTTGTGTAGATCAGTGTTGATTTCTGTGTTGTTTTCTCATTTAGGTTTAAGCCTTGGATACCAATTTTTGCCTCAATATTTAGAATTCCTTTGAGCCTAATTAATTCACTCTTTCTGCAAAGAACTTCTTGTTTTAAACTTTTTATTTTGTATTGGGGCATAGCTCATTAACAATGTTGTGATAGCTCCAGGTGAACAGCAGAGGGACTCAGCCATACCTGTACATGTATCCATGATGGCTCGTGGGTAAAGAATCCACCGGCAGTGCAGGAGACAAAAGAATCACAGCTTTTATCCCTGGGTCGAGAGTATCCCCTGGAGGAGGAAATGGCAGCCCACTCCAGTATTCTTGCCTGAAAAACCCTATGGACAGAGGAGCTTGGCAGGCTATAGTCCAAAGGGTCGCAAACAGTCAGACATGACTGAAAACTAAACACATATACATTCTCTCCCAAACTCCCCTCTCTCATCCAGGCTTCCATATAACACTGAGCAGAGTTCCATGTGCTACACAGTAGGTCCTTCTACAGAGAACTTCTGAACCTCAAATTTGATTTTTCTTCTAGAGCTGAAATGCCCCATCCTCCTACATTCCATGAGTAGCTAGTCTCTTAGGGCTCTCATCATATTGGGTTGGCCAAAATGTTTATGTTTTTCCGTAAGATGTTACCAAAAAAACCCAAACGAAGTTTTTGGCCAACACAACATTTCTACCACCTTATCTACTGGCTTAGATCACTTTTCAGTTTTGATCACTTTTTGTGTCTTTATTTAATTACTACAGGCTTAAGGGAATTCAGGTTAGCAATGATAGTATTTGATATTCACATAGCACATAGTATATATATATGCCAGGCACTTTCTGGACTTCCCTGGTGGCTGAGATGGTAATGCGTCTGCCTACAATGTGGGAGACCCAGGTTCAATCCTTGGGTTGGGAAGATCCCCTGGAGAAGAAAATGGCAACCTGTTCCAGTATTCTTGCCCGGAAAATCCTGTAGACAGAACCTGGTAGGCTGCAGTCCATAGAGTCGCAAAGAGTTGGACACGACTGAATGACTTAACTTTCTTTCTTTCTTCTTTCAGGCGCTTTCTAAGAGCTTTATGTAATGTTAGGGTATTAATCCTCAGAACAACTTTATGAGAGAAGTAGTAGTAGTAGTCCCATTTGCAAATGAGAAAACCAAGACACAGAGACCTTGAGTGTCTTGCCCCAGGTCAAACGGTGAGTAGTGACTAGGTTCCAGAGCTTAAGCTCTTAATGATCTTACTAAACTGCCTCCCTAGGAAAAAGAGTATGTTTTCACCCAACTCTGTGTTGTGAAACTTCTGTAGCTTAATAGTTTTCATGAGTCAGAAAGCTTGGTAGTCAGCACTGAAGTTTACAAATGTTATTGCCTGAACATAAACTCATCAAGTTTCCCTGTTTATCCTAAAAGAAGACTTATATTTTTGTGACTCTTGGACTTTTACTGCTTGTGTAATTCATTTACTTATGTCATATAGTGCTATATGTCTTTATAAAAAGGAGTCTTAACATATAAGTGCTTAACCTTTACTTCTTAATGATGAGCTTTTAAATTGTTATTGTGCTGACATAATTAGGTGTAACGCCTAAAATGCTTTGTGTGTATAGCTATAAAAAGAAACTAATGTGATCTAGGATTGACAGTAAAGCTATATCTAGGAAAAAATCCTATGGAAGGTTGAAATTGAATGTGGTAACTGCAATTATCTAAAAGGAAGTCTATTACCTTATGATAAAACTGTCAAAATAATGATTGGGTACTCCCACAAATTGTGCAGAGAATCAATAAAACCAATATTACGTCACAGTTTGAGAATTTAGGAATTCCACTTTCTCCTAATTCATGAGAGAATGTTAATATATTTAAGAAGAAGATACTTGTGTGGTGTATTTTTTTTCCCTGCTTCATTTTGTAAGAAACTCTTTAGTAGAGTAAATATTTTTGCTGAAGTAGCTTGATGAACAACATTTTTGGAAAATACAAATATTATTTATTCATTAACCAGATAAAAATGTACAGACAATATGAGGGACTTTCCTTTGCTTTGCCAAGGGCATAAAATGCAACCTTTGACTAGATCTCCTTTGTTGATGGCAGATAACTTCTTCATTCAGGGCCCATGCCTTGACCTTTGCGATCATGGGCAAACTGTTATGTCATTGTATACAAGCTAATCTTTGTATGATGGGGATTACCAAATTATTCTTGCTAAAACTAAATTGTGTAGGTCAGGAAATTATTTATCTTCTTTACTATGCCGCCTAACCTCCAACTTTTAGTTTTTGTCTCTCAATCCAAGACATTTTGTATAACTAATACTGGAGTAATTTTTGGTGGCCTACATTCCTTGTCTTGGTTCATTCCCTGGTCTCACATTCATAAATGTTTGTTGACTTGAATTACATATTTTGCTGATAATGTATCTACCTACCATTTTTTGTTGAGTAGGTAACACAGGAGTACAGAGCATTTCAGCTCCAAAATTGAGAGGAAATTTAGGAATTTTGCAGATAACTCATAAAGCATTGGAATAGAACTTTATTCTTTAAAAAAGTTATTTGACCAACTTAGCATATTAAAAAGCAGAGACATTACTTTGTCAACAAAGGTCTGTCTAGTCAAGGCTATGGTTTTTCCAGTAGTCATGTATGGATGTCAGAGTTGGACTATAAAGAAAGCTGAGTGATGAAGAATTGCTGCTTTTGAACTGTGGTGCTGGAGAAGACTCTTGAGAGTCCCTTGGACTACAAGGAGATCCAACCAGTCCATCCTAAAGGAAATCAGTCCTGGGTGTTCATTGTAAGGACTGATGGTGCAGCTGAAACTCCAATACTTTAGCCACCTGATGCAAAGAGCTGACTCATTTGAAAAGACCCTGATGCTGGGAAAGATTGAAGGCAGGAGGAGAAGGGGACGACAGAGGATGAGATGGTTGGATGGCATCACTGACTCAATGGACATGGGTTTGGATGGACTCTGGCAATTGTTGATGGACAGGGAGGCCTGGCGTGCTGTGGTTCATGGGGTGGCAAAGAGTCAGACCCGGCTGAGTGACTGAACTGAACTGAACTGAGTGACTGATTTGACCTATACAACAAATGCTCAACATAGATAAGACATATTTATTTTACAATTTTGTAAGTGATAAACAATACTCAGGATAAATGACCAGCCTAGTCATACAGTTAGAGAGGGCAAGAGCTGAGACTTGAACTCAGAACACCAATGCCTACCTGCTCCTCTGCCTACCCTCATTATGTGTCTAAATGCCCAAAGGATTGAACAAAAGCAATGAGAAAGGAAAGACTTAGGTCTTTTGATTTTAGAGTCATCTTCTTATTATTTAATGAATGTGAATTAATAGTATTGGTTAGACTATTACCCAAGTGTTTAGCTTCTCTAAATGTCAGAGAGGTTTATCTCCTTTCTACCTAAATCTTATCTGTTACAATTTTCCTGTATTTCTACTTGTTGAGCTGGTATCCCAGTTGGATCCTATACTAGCTGCCACCTTGTTAAATTCTTTGGGAGTCATGGTTTGCTTTTCTTTAAAACTGAATAAGAACATCTATGTTTCAAGGTTATTTACAGATTAAGGTTGATTTTATAAAATATGTAGCATGCTGCTTAGCACATAGTACCACTCAAATGATGGTGACTTTTGTAGTAGTAGTAGTTAGTGATATTCAAATAATTACTTGAAATACATGAAGGAATTAATTTACCCTTCATCTTCTTTAAGTACTCTTCAAATTTCAATTCTGATAGTTTTGGAAACCCTGAAACCTCTTGAAATACTTTTTATGGTGGTCTTTATGGGGAGAAATTCAATGGGAGGATTCACTCTCATTTCTTAAATTCTTTTACCAAGTTATTTGATCTTGTAATGACAAAACAGCATTTGCTTGGTCTATCTATATATTATGGAAATTTAAAACTATTTTTTTCTGCCATCATCACTCATAATTATACCTCAGGAATTCTTTTAGCCAATATTCTTTCAAAAGCAACAGGAGTTGGGTTTTGGTGGTAAATGGAAGGGTTGTATTTCTCATGAGGTCATTACTCGGGGCAGAAAGTCCACTAGAAAGCTTTTACTTTTTTAAATCAAAGTGTTGTTGGGATACTTTCAGATTTACAGAAAGCTGCAAAGATAATACAGAGCATTCTCCCTATACCTACCATCAGTTTTCAGTCAGTTCAGTTCAGTCGCTTAGTCGTGTCCGACTCTTTGCAACCCCATGAATCGCAGCACGTCAGGCCTCCCTGTCCATCACCATCTCCTGGAGTTCACTCAGACTCATGTCCATCGAGTCCGTGATGCCATCCAGCCATCTCATCCTCAGTCGTCCCCTTCTTCTCCTGCCCCCAATCCCTCCCAGCATCAGAGTCTTTTCCAATGAGTCAACTCTTCGCATGAGGTGGCCAAAGTACTGGAACTTCAGCTTTAGCATCATTCCTTCCAAAGAAATCCCAGGGTTGATCTCCTTCAGAATGGACTGGTTGCTGTAATTTTACATCACTGTTTTATACTTGCCAACACAAAGACAAATGATTGTCAAGTGATTGATACATTACTGTTAATCAATAATATATTGATTAACATTATTAAGAATATTTTATTGATTAACATTATAACATTATAAAGTTCAGACTTTATTTTGAATTTTACTACTTCTTAAAATTAATGGCTCCCCCCACCCCAGCCGGTTCCAGATCCTATGCAGGGTCCCATGTTGCATTTAGTGATCACATTCCTCAATCTCCTCTGGTGTGTGAAGTTACTTAGCCCTTTCTTGGTTTTGATGACCATGCTGAGTTTGAAGAATATCCATTTGGTAATTGTGTATGTCTCTCCATTTGGGTATGGCTGATATCCATTTGAGTTGTTCTTCTTATGGGACTAGATTGTAGCTTTTATAATCATACTATATCAAGAAGTACATGATACTGATACAACCTATCCGTAGTTATGTTAACCTTAGTCTCTTGGTTAAGGTGTTAGTTGCCATATTTCTCCACTGTCAAATTGCTCTTTTCCTTGTTCCATATTAAAAAAAAAAAAAAATGTTTTCTTGGGTGTGCTGCACAGCATGTGGGATCTTAGCTCCCCATCCAGGGATCAAACCTAAGTTCCTTGTATTGGAACTGCAGAGTCTTAACCACTTGAGTCAGGAGATTAAACTCCACCTCCTGGAGGAAGAAGTATCTTGATGTATTATTTGGAATTCTTCTACTAAAGAAACTTTATCTCTTTTCTCTATATATTAACTATATATATGTGTGTATTTAGATATTTATGTTTATAACTTGTGTATATTTTTTATTTGAGTTATATTCTTACTAGGCACCTTTTATTTTGATTTAGGTGTTAAATTTGTGACACACTTTCTAATCGTTTAATTCCGTATACCCCTCCCCTTCTCCTTTCTCTGTTACCCATGAACTGAGCAGATGCTTGTCCTCATCTCTCATTCATCTCAATAATGAAATTACTTAGCATCATTCCAAAGTAAAACCCTCTGCAGAAAGACTGATAAATTTTCTTTGGTTGCATACTCTTCACAGAGACCTGTAAATGCTATAATAAGCATCAAAAGTTAACTTCCTTAGTCCATTCTATATTTTCACAAATCTGTCCTGTTTATGAGCAAACACATTTTTGTTTTGTTTTTTGCAAATCAATTAGTTTTGATTATTAAGGGCAATACTTTGTGAAGTGAAATAAGAAATAAAAATAAAGATGAATTCTTTTTTAAAACATGGACCCAATTTAGGCCTGTTTCTTACTTTAAAAATTATTTCTTGTTTCACTCTTGGTTTTCTGCATTTCCATGGTAGCTGTTCCTGTTTTCAGACTATTGATGAACATTTGGTAAAGAAAAGTGTGACTTGTTTAAGAACATTCCTTTAAATAAGTTGCATATTTAGTTGTTTCAGGTTAAATTTTCAGTTGCAGGGAAGAGATCTTTGTGTCTCTGGGGATGAAGGAGGTAGGCTGCACCATTCACAAAACCATTCGTCTGTTGCATGTTCTTTGAGTCAGCACTGGCATCAGTGATGTTCTTTGTGTGAGGCTGCTGGCCTAGCTTTCTGATTTGAAGGCAGAAAAGTTTATCTTTAGCAGAAGTATGAAAGGCAGAAGGGCTGCGGGAGATAAGGTCAACAAAACAGTGACAATGGGGCAGATTTTGTTTTTAAAATTCTCTTATTTTTTAATCAGACAGTCTGACATATTGTGTGTGTGTGTGTGTATCTCTCTTTCTCTCTCTCTCTCTCACACACACACACACACACCCCTATACAGACACACACACAGAATATGTGCTCCCCTCCCTGTGGCAAGCTGGGTCTTCTGTCTGTGTTGGGTCATCTGCCCTCAAGAAGCATATGGTCTACCAGGGGAGATAATATCCTCACATAGACTCATATTCAGCTTAGATCAGAATTATTATAGAGTAAACATGTTAATGTCTTTCTTCTGAAATTTTTTGTGCTTGTAACAGATGTGTCTCTACAAACTGAGCCTAGTGTTTCACGCAGTAATGTAAACAATGGAGAAGGAAACGGCAACCCACTCCAATGTTCTTGCCTAGAGAATTCCAGGGACAGAGGAGCCTGATGAAAAAGGAGTCCATAGGCTGAGAAAAGTTGGATATGACTGAGCAACTAACATAACACAGCACAGGGTAAACAAAGTGAAGTCACCTTTGGATCTAGGACAAATTTGGGATATATCATCCTTGTTTTCTTCTAAGGGATAATCATATGACCTGTCTTAAGTACTTTATCACTTTATAGATTTTTATATTTTAAAATTTGTTTGACCTTGGCAATATTGGCATTTGTTTCCAGAAATCAAAATAGAGGACACAGATTTCTGAAACATTCAAAATATCAGTATGTTTCAGGCATAAAGAAGTGAAATGTTATTAAATATTATTCATTTTTTAAAGTTTTTAAAATTTTGCTTAGCTTTTATTTAGCAGAAGGAGGTAGAACAATTATTTCCACAGTTTCCCTTTGATTTTATATTTCTCTGTGCATCTTTTTTTTTTTTTCCCTCACATTCTTATTCAGTCAAAAGAAAAAAAAGTTTTTAAATTTTGGACCTTTAGAATAAATCCACATTTCATTATAATTTAAAGGAACTATGTATCCATATGAATGTTTTTCGTTCATTCTCCCTTTACTGATTTCCATCAATGAAACAAAAAATCGACTAAAATCCCTGTCCTCCAGGAGCTTACATCTCAGTAGCCAAGACCAACCATAAATGTATAAATAAGCAAATGATAGAAAATATTATGGTGAGAAGTGCTGTGGGGGAAAGAATAGAATAGTACGAATATGCTGAACATTGGTGTATATATATATATAAAGGTGGAGAATAATGAATTTGATTAATTTGGTGGGGGCTCTCAAATTCAATTAAGCATGGCAGAACTCTCCAAGTTGCCTCGTAAAGTATTTTAGTTTAGTGTCATTTCAGACTACCGAGTGGCCAACTTTCCACCAATCCAGAAGGATATTTATCACTTTGTCACTTAATGGTAGGGTTGATCAGCACCGAATCTTGTTACTTCTTAAAAAAAGAAAAAAAGCAAGGGAAATCAGTTCATAGTATACTAAGTGCCTTTTTATTTTTGAATAATGAGATGGGAGCAGTTCATTAGCTGCTGGAGGGAAAAAAAGCAGGGTAAGCAGGGCTGTACCTGGCTTGACAAGTATACTAATTACACTCTTTCACGTGGAGCTGAAGGCATATTCGGTTCAGTTTAATGATCAGACGAAAAGGCATTAGAAGGCCTCGGCTCTGTCAGGTGAGGAAGAGCAGGTGTAAGCAGATTAGTTCTGCCAGAGTAACCCTTTGGAGTCATCTTCTCAGGGATGGCACTGGGGAAAAATATCAGCACTTTTTATTTTTAGTGGGAAGATAAATTTAAGAGGAGTAAATTGGAAAATCAAATGAGGGCTTTAGCAGCCGGGGAGATTTGCAGAGCTGTCTCCGGGTGTTTGAAAGGCCCATTCATCATGTCCTACAAGTAGTCAATTCCTCTAGTATCTGTAAATGTTTTCAGATATTAGCCAATTTATATGCTCTGAGATTCATCATGGAAAATCAGCTTTACCATCGTGCATTATCTCC